>NW_028261382.1:31674849-31703435 GCF_051295495.1 Thamnophis sirtalis
GGCCTAAGGAAGGGAAAACAAGACAAATGGCTTGGAGGGGATGGACGGTTGAGGGGTGCAATGGCAAAATCGGTCAGTCCTACAGGGAGAAAGATGTTGCGCAATGTCAATAGAGATTCTCCATCATCCAAGCTCATGGTTGTCTCAAAGGGCCTATCAGGCCTGCAGCCATCTTTTCTTTTGGATCTTCGGCCTGCCACACTTTCTATTATTCTACTATGCCTTTTCTATGGTGGGAAAATGGGATGTACAGAGTTAGATGATATGCAGCCATAACAACATTCTTTCTAGAAAGCCAAGGTCATCCTTTGTCTTTGCACCTCTGCACACCTGACCAGAACTGGATGGGTGGAAGCTGCCAGTGTGGCAGTGGAAGATTGGATCATGTGATGGACTTGTGGGTGTGGGGTGCTGCCAGCGTGGCAGTGGAAGATTGGATCACTGTGGCTGTGGGGGCAAGATTTTGAACTTTCAACTGGGTGGCCAAATCCCGGAAGCCTTCAGATTTGGGTTAATGTCAGGGTTTCCAAATAGCATCCAAAATTAAATTAAGAGTCCAAGGCCAATATTGCTCAAAGTTCCAATTTATTAAGAGAGCCATGCTGGCACATCTGGGAAAACCCGAATCTGCACTAGGGATTCGAACCGCCGAATTAACGACCTTTCTGATCGACAAGTTCAGTGTATTTGCAATATTCTTTTTTTTTTTTTTTTGGTGGGGGTGGGATTTCCACAATGATTTATTTTCTATCAAAGCCCATTCACACCTCCAAGAAAACAAAACTGTAGCGGTGCTAATTTTGAGCGCAAGAGAGGTGATCCTTGTTTTGTGTAAGGATGCATTGCCTCCAGCCACGGAAAGGGGATTTTAAAAAAAAAATCCAAATACTTCCAGCCCTTACGGTGTCTTTGATGAGTTGGGGATGGACCTGATGAGTTTAGGTTTGAAAGAACTTACTGCCAAAGTTACAACACAAGGAATGAGACAAACTCAAATAAAGTGCATGATGGGAGATTGGGGAAGATTTTATGATTGGCTAGAGAAAGGAAGCTAGAAAAGGAAATTAAGGAGAAGATACAGAACCCAGACAATGCACTACCAAATGAGAAAGGGCGGGGGTAAGAGGGGAAAACAGAAAAGAAAATACTAAATATACAAGTATATATTCAAGAGCGAGATGTAAAGGGGGAAAATATAGTCAGGATACATTAACGAAGGTAAGGGAATAAGAAATGATACTAAATTATACTTGGTTGCGGAAATACCATCCCACGAAAACATAAACTGAGATTTGAAAGAGACACCTATAACAACAGAAAAATAGCAATAGCAATAATAGCAATAGCAGTAGACTTATATACGCTTCATAGGCCTTTCAGCCCTCTCTAAGCGGTTTACAGAGAGTCAGCATATTGCCCCCAACAATCTGGGTCCTCATTTTACCCACCTCGGAAGGATGGAAGGCTGAGTCAACCCTGAGCCGGTGAGATTTGAACCGCTGACCTGCTGATCTAGCAGTAGCCTGCAGTGCTGCATTAACCACTGCGCCACCTTGGCTCAAAAAAGAAAGGGAGAGAGGAGGGGAGAATGAGAGGAAGAGGAGGGAAGGAAGAAAGAGGTAAGGAGAGGCGGGTGGAAGGGAGAGGGAGAGAAGGAGAGAAGGTAGGAAGGGGAAGAGTAGGCGTAGGGGAGAGGTAAGGGAAGAAGAAAGGGAAGGAGAGGAGGGAAAGAAGAAAGGGGTAAGGAGGGAGGGTGGAAGGGGGAGAAAGAGAAGGGTAGGAAGGAGAAGGGGAAGAGTAGGAGAAAGGGAAGGGAAGAAGGAAGGGGAAAGAGAGGAGGGAAAGAAGAAAGAGGTAAGGAGAGGGGGTGGAAGGGAGAGAAAGAGAAGGAGAGAGGGAAGAGAAAGAGAAGAGTAGAGGGGAGATAAAGGAAGAAGGAAGGGGAAGAAGAGGAGGGAAAGAAGAAAGAGGTAAGGAGAGGAGTGGAAGGGAGAGAAAGAGAAGGAGAGAAGGTAGGAAGGGAAGAGGAAGGGTAGGAGTAAGAATAGGAGAAAGGGAAGGGAAGAAGGAAGGGGAAGGAGAGGTGGGTGGAAGGGAGAGAAAGAGAAGGAGAGCGGGTAGGAAGGGGACGGGGAAGAGTAGGAGAAAGGGAAGAAGGAAGGGGAAGGAGAAGAGGAAGGAAAAAAAAACTGGAGAAGGGAGGGAGAAAAGAAAGGGAAATAAGGTGGTGTTACAACAGGTGGAAGGGATGGTAAATAAAGCAACCCAAACTGTATATTAAAACCTATTAAATGTAACAAATGTATAAGAATGACAAATGCAAAGAAGAAGAATTATGTGAATGTATAGTTTACAATGGTGTGTAAGAGAATAAAAAAAATAAAAATAAAATGGGGAAAAGCGCCTGATGAAATTCCGAATGATGTGTCCAGATCCCTCTGGGACTCAGACCAGAAGGGGTCATGTAGGATAATCTGATCACGTTTAATGTCATTTCTTTCTTACGGTAAGTTGGCCTCAGCTTTAATCAGATCCTGAGGAGACGCAGGGACAATTACGTCTTGCCTGAACCTTTTGGAAACGAAGTTATTCTCGCAACTCATCCATCAACCTTCATATTCTCATTCTCATTCTCATTCTCATTCTCTCTCTCTCTCTCTCTCTCTCTCTCTCTCTCTCTCTCTCTCTCTCTCTCTCTCTCTCTCTCTCTCTCTCCCTCCCTCCCTCCCTCCCTCTCTCTCTCATATGGTCACACTCAGATATCCATTGCTCTCTTTCCTGCTGCCCTTCCATTTAATGTTAAGTTACTGAGCAACAGTTGACATCAAACACATACAAGAGAGAAGGACCATTGCAGGAATTCGGTACCTCAGCTCTAGTAGGGGTGGGGAAAGGCCTAGGGGTGACATGTTGGCAGTCTTCCAATATTTGAGGGGCTGCCGCAAAGAAGA
The DNA here is from genome assembly GCF_051295495.1 of Thamnophis sirtalis. Classification (NCBI taxonomy): domain Eukaryota; kingdom Metazoa; phylum Chordata; class Lepidosauria; order Squamata; family Natricidae; genus Thamnophis; species Thamnophis sirtalis. The sequence continues at coordinate 31,677,801 of NW_028261382.1, forward strand.
GGGCAGCCAGTATATTCTCCAAAGCACCCGAGGACAGGGCAAGAAGCAACGGATGGAAACTAATCAAGGAGAGAAGCCATTTAGAACTAAGGGGAAATTCCCAGATGGTGAGAACAATTAGCCAGTGGGACAACTTGACTCCAGGAGTTGTGAATGCTCCAACACTGGAGGCTTTTAAGAAGAGACTGGACAGCCATTTATCTGGAATAGAATAGGGTTTCCAGCCTGAGCAGGGGGTTGGACTAGAAGACCTCCAAGGCCCTTTCCAACTCTGTTTATTCTATTATATTCCATTCCATTCTACTCTTCATTCTGTTATTCTATTTTATTCTCTATTTTGTTCTGTTCCATTCCATTCTCTATTCTATTCTATTCTATTCTATCCTTACAAAGACTTACAACAGTGGGTTTTACTGGAAACCAGCAAATGCAATGCAATGCAATGCAATGCAATGCAATGCAATGCTATGCTATCCTTTCCTTTCCTTTCCTTTCCTTTCCTATCCTATCCTATCCTATCCTATCCCATCCTACCCTATCCCATTCTATTCTAGGGGTGGCATGATAGCAGTGCTCCAATATTTGAGGGGCTGCCACAGAGAAGAGGGAGTCAAGGTATTCTCCAAAGCACCTGAGGGTAGAACAAGAAACAATGGGTGGAAACTAATCAAGGAGAGAAGCAACCTAGAACTAAGGAGGAATTTCCTGACAATTAGAACAATTAACCAGTGGAACAACTTCCCTCCAGAAGTTGTGAATGCCCCAACACTGGAAGTTTTTAAGAAGATGTTGGACAACCGTTTGTCTGAAACAGTATAGGGATTCCTGCCTAAGCAGAGGGATGGACTAGAAGACCTCCAAGGTCCCTTCCACCCCATTACACTGCTCTGTTATTTTGGAAAAGATTGGAGTGAGGGGGAGTGTGTTAGCTAAACCGAAGGGAAAGGTTGAAAGTGCTGGGGTGGGAATGATGTTTGCTTTTCCTCGGCCGTTTGAACAACTGGAGGTAGCTGGGATTGCGAGGCCAGGCAAGGAAGGATCCCAAGGGAGACATTTGAGACGTCTTAGTGCGAAGGCTTCGAAAGTTCAAAGCAGGGTAGGGGAGAAGGCTCCTCTGTCTTCATCAGGTAGTTGTTATTCTTAGAAGACTTTCCCAGAGTTGTTGTTTTTTGCCGGGACTTTCCAAGCCAAAATCCCATAAGCAGTAGAATCATGGTTCCCCCCCCCCCCCCCCGCCATCGGAGAGGATTACCAACAAAACTGGCAGAGTGTAACAGAGTTGGAAGGGACCTTATAGGTCATCTAGTCCAACCCTCCCCACACTCAAGTAGGAGATCTTACACCATTTATGAGAAATAGCAGTCCGGTCTCTTCTTGAAAATCTCAAGTGATGAAGCTCCCACAACTTCTGAAGGCAGCTTCTGTTCCACGGGTTGATTGTTCTCACTGTCAGAAAGTTCTCCTTATTTCTAGGTTGAATCTCTCCTTGGTCCGTTTCCATCCATTGTTCCTCGTCTGGCCTTCGGGTGCTTTGAAAATAGCTTGACCCCCCGCCTCCTCTCTGTGGCAGCCCCTCAATATTGGAAGATGCTCTCCTGTCTCCCCTGGTCCTTCTCTTCACTAGACTAGCCATGCCCAATTCCAGCAACTGTTCATCGTATGTTTTAGCTTCCAGTCCTCTAATTATCCTGGTTGCTCTTCTCTGCACTCTTTCCAGAGTCTCAACATCTTTTTTATAGCGTGGTGAGCAAAACTTGATGCAGGACTCTAGGTGTGGTCTTACTAGGGCTTTATAGAGTGGTATTAGTACCACTCTATAAAGATGAACAACAAAGATGATTAGGGGACTGGAGACTAAAACATATGAAGAACAGTTGCAGGAACTGGGTATGTCTAGTTTAATAGAAAGAAGGACTAGGGGAGACATGATAGCAGTCTTCAATACCTCAGGGGTTGCCCCAAAGAAGAGGGAGTCAAGCTATTTTCCAAAGCACCTGAAGGCAAGACAAGAAGCAATAGATGGAAATTAATCAAGGAGAGAAGCAACCTAAAACTAAGGAGAAATTCCTGACAGTGAGACCAATTAATCAGTGGAACAACTTGCCTCCAGAAGTTGTGAATGCTCCAACACTGGAAGTTTTTAAGAAGAAGTTGGATAACCATTTGTCTGCAATGGTGTAGGGTTTCCTACCTAGGCAGGGGGTTGGACTAGAAGACCTCCAAGGTCCCTTCCAACTCTGTTATTCTATTCTAAGAGAGCACCAAAGGGCCCCTCACAAGTTTCAGGAGAGTGTTGGTGTTATTTGCAAACTGCTAGAGGAAACAGGACAAGCGAGGACAAGATGTTGTGAGAACGGTGATGACAAATTGAGAACATGGACTGGGAGAAGTTGACATAGGAAGTGTGAGACAAGCTTCACATAAACATCCTTGTCATAAACCACAAATGTGTAATTTAAAGCCAAAAATAGTAGAGAAGAGCTTTTTCATAAGATGCAAGAGAAGGCCCTAGAAGTATCAGAGGGTGCTAACTGCAGGGACACAGTAGCTCAGTGGCTAAGATGGTGAGCTTGTCAATCAGAAAGGTCGGTAGTTCAGCAGTTTGAATCCCTAGCGCTGCATAATGGAGTGAGCTCCCGTGACTCGTCCCAGCTTCTGCCAACCTAGCAGTTCGAAAGCACGTAAATAAATGCAGAAAAATATAATATCTACAGCATTCAAAGAAAACATATACAAGATGGTTTATAGGTGGTACTTCCCCCCAACGAGGTTAGCCAAAATGTTTCCTGGGTTATCTCCACTGTGTTGGAAATGTGGAAGAAAGGATAGCACATTCTACCATATTTGGTGGTCCTGTACTGAGGCCACGAAATACTGGAGAAGGATTAAAAAATGGCTAAAAGAGGTTACCGGGGCAAGCATGGAATGGAGACCCGAGAACCTTCTACTAAGCATTAAACCAGAAAACATGAGCAATTCAATATGGCATTTGAGCCTACATATAATTGTGGCCGCAAGAATAACTTATGCACAATTTTGGAAATCCACTACCATACCGTCGGAAGATGCTATAATTAAAAAGATCTATGAATGTGCAGAAATGGACAGAATGACGGGTTGGCTGAGGGACAAAGGAGAAACGGAACATTACCTTAGCTGGAACTTATGGTATATGTGGGCGACAAGGAGAACAGCAGGGACTTAAAAGGGGGAAAGTTAAAAGTGAACATGGGTATTGTAATAGACCCCTGAATTTTGTAATGAGAAGATGTGGCTTAGAGACCTAACAATGAGGAAGGAAAAAAAAGTTGGGCTGTGAATGACTGTCACCGCAGGGGGGAGGAGGGGAGGGGGGTTGTATGTTTAAAATTGTATTTGTATGTTTTACTCTTAAAAAAATGTATAACTAATAAAGATTACTTAAAAAAAAAGAAAAGAAAAATAGGGACCACTTTTGGTGGGAAGGGAACAGTGTTCCATGTGCCTTTGGCATTGTGTCATGCCGGCCACATGACCACGGAGACGTCTTCGGACAGCGCTGGTTCTTCGGCTTTGAAACGGGGATGAGCAGCGCCCCCTAGAGTCGGGAACGACCAGCACGTATGTGTGAGGGGAACCTTTCCCTTTAGAATGCTAACATTATGTTCTCCCCGCAAAGTGAATCCTTCTGAGTTGTTGTTTTTTTGTATGATTTGACTTTGCCCCTTTTCTGAGGTTCACACCCCTTCCTTCCATCCAGCTGTTTTGACTCCCAGAGCTTGAGATCCTGAAGTTTCAACCTCTGGATGCTTCAACGGTGTCACAGAAGAGGTCACAAGGGAGAAGGCAGCCAAGCTGGGCCGTTTACGCTGAGTGAGTGTTGTGGATACAAAGCAGGGGAACACGAGGCAAAACTGGAGAGACCAGACAAACATTTACGTCCTGTTGACATCACTCTTCTTGACAGGTTATTTAGAGCTCTCCAAGTGTAGCAGAGTGGAGAAGATGTTTCCATACTCAGTTTAATATTCTCCTCCTCCTTTTCTCCTCCTCTTCTTCCTTCTTCTTCCTCCTCTTCTTCTTCTCCTTCTCACCTATCTCCTCCTCCCTTTCCTTTTTCTCTTTCTCCTTCTGCTTCTCATCTGTCTCCTCCTCTTTCTCCTCATGTCTCCTCCTCCTTCTCCTCCTCCCTTTTCTCCTTCTCCCTTTTCTCTTTCTCCTTCTGCTTTTCATCTGTCTCCTCCTTCTCCTCCCTTTTCTCCTCCTCTTCCTTCTTCTTCCTCCCCCTCTTCTTCTTCTCCTTTTCACCTATCTCTTCCTCCCTTTCCTTTTTCTTTCTCCTGCTTCTCATCTGTCTCTTTCTTCTCATCTATCTCCTCTTCCTTCTCCTCCTCCCTTTTCTCCTCCTTTTTCTCTTTCTCCTTCTGCTTCTCATCTGTCTCCTCCTCCTCCTTCTCCTTTTTCTCTTTCTCCTTCTGCTTCTCATCTGTCTCCTCCACTTTCTCTTTCTCATCTATCTCCTTCTCCTCCTTCTCCTCCACCCTTTTCTCCTTCTCCCTTTTCTTTCTCCTTCTGCTTCTCATCTGTCTCCTCCTTCTCTTACTCCTCATCTATCTCCTTCTTCTCCTTCTCCTCCTCCCTTTTCTCCTTCTCCTTCCCCCTCCTCTTCTTCTTCCTCTTTTCTCATTCTCCTCCTCTTTTCCCCTTCTTCTCATTCTCCTCCTTCTTCCCCTCCTCCTTCTTTTCTTATTCTCTTCCTCCTCCACCCTCCCTCCCCCCTCCCGCCCGCCCTCCCTCTCCCCCTCCTCCTCCTCCTCCTCCTCCTCTTCTTCTTCTTCTTCTTCTTCTTCTTCTTCTTCTTCTTCTTTCTTCTTCTTCTTCTTCTTCTTCTTCCATTCTCCTCCTCCTCCTCTTTCCATGTGGTGGCCTAGGATGCTTGTTATGAATTATCCTGGCTTCCTCTTCTATCATCATGGGGTCTGATCTCACCCAGCAGACCAAAGGTTGCTATTAAAGGATAGATGATGTGCTGAGGACGACGGGCAAATTTGTCAAGAGGACCAGGAGAACTTTCTTTTAAAGCAGGGGAGAGAAACACAAAAAGGGAGAAAGCAGGGGGAGGAAGCCAAAGTTTCCAAACAAAACACTTCGTAGGTGCTGTAGGAGGCCAAACATGTGGCTAAGATCTGGGCTTTCATTGCAAGGAGAGGGGAGAATGGAAACTCCTGCTTATTGAAACACAGCGAGGGCAGCTCCCATGCTGTTTTTTATAGCCCTCAAAACAGGTCCTGTGTGTTGACTAAGCGGCAAACAGCTAGTTGTGTGTTTCCATTTTGCTTCACACCCGCAAACCAGTGAGTGATAAAGTAAACATCCCACTTGTTGGCTTGGAGAGGAAGTGGCTTCCTTGCAGAAAGAAAACCAACAGACTAGTCAAGGAGGAGTCCCACTCGGAAGAGGAAGGAAATCCCACTAGCCCAGGGCAACATCAAGAGACCTTCTAGACTAAGGAGTACATCTTGATGTACTCTGTGGGCCTATAGAATTGTCTCTGTCTCTATCTCTGGCTCCATCCATCCACCCACTCATCCATCCATCCATCCATCCATCCAACCCTCTTTTGTGCATCCCTCCTTCCATTCACCCATCCCATTCATCCCCCCTCCTTCCATTCACCCATCCCATTCATCCCCCCTCCTTCCATTCACCCATCCCATTCATCCCCCCTCCTTCCATTCACCCATCCCATTCATCCCCCCTCCTTCCATTCACCCATCCCATTCATCCCCCCTCCTTCCATTCACCCATCCCATTCATCCCCCCTCCTTCCATTCACCCATCCCATTCATCCCCCCTCCTTCCATTCACCCATCCCATTCATCCCCCCTCCTTCCATTCACCCATCCCATTCATCCCCCCTCCTTCCATTCACCCATCCCTCCTTCAATTCACCCATCCCTCCTTCCATTCACCCATCCCATTCATCCCTCCCTCCTTTCATTCACCAATCCCTCCTTCCATTCACCCATCCCTCCTTTCATTCACTGTCTATGTACCTCTATAATCCATCCATCCATCCACCTCTCTCTCTCGCCTTCCTCCTTTCCCCATCCCTCCTTCTTTCCCACCATCCTTCCATCTATCATCTTTTATCTACCTATCAGCTATCTATCCAACTCAACTCTCTTTCATTTTCTCTATATTTATCATCCTTTCATCCACCTCTCTCATGGATCCCTCCCCCTCCTTCCATTTACCTCTATCATCTATCTTATCTACCTATCAACTATCAATCTATCCACCTCTCATACATCCCTACCTGCCTCTCTCCTTCCTTCCATACAAATCTATTTATCATCTACCTACCCACCTTATCTATCTATCAATCTATCTATCATCTACAGTATCTGTCTGTCTGTCTGTCTGTCTGTCTGTCTGTCTGTCTGTCTGTCTGCCTGCCTCTCTCTCTCTCTCTCTCTCTCTCTCTCTCTCTCTCTCTCTCTCTCCCTCCCTCCCTCCCTCCCTACCTACCTACCAACCAACCAAACAAACAACCATATTTTTCGGAGTATGATGCACCTTTTTACCTCAAAAAAGAGGGTGAAAATCTGGGTGCATCTTATATACTGAATACAGTATTTTTGGCCTACGGGAATCCCCCCCCCCCCCGAAGCTTGCAAAGTGCTCCTGGGGCTGGGGAGGGCCGTTTTTGCCCCCCCATCCCCCAGGAACACTCTAAGAGCCTCCCAAAGCTCTGCATGCCCCCCCTTTTTTTTGCACAAAGCAAGGCGTGCAGAAGATTTGGGAGGCCTGCAGAGTGAAAAAACTTTTTTTAAAAAATTTAACTCTTCAAAATCATGGTGCATCTTATACTCCGGTGCATCTTGTAGTCCAAAAAATACAGTATCTCTCTATCTCTCTATCATCCATCTCTATCTATCTATCTATCTATCTATCTATCTATCTATCTATCTATCTATCTATCTATCTATCTATCTAACTAACTAACTATCCATCCATCCATCCATCCATCCATCCCTCCTTCCCTCCCTCTGTCTTCCTCATCTGTCTGTCTGTCTGTCCATCTCTCTCTCTCTCTTCCTTTTCTATCTATTGCCTGTCTCTCTGTCTACGCACCTACCTATTCTCTCTCTCTCTCTCTCTCCATCTCTCCATCCATCCATCCATCCATCCCTCCATCCCTCTGTCTTCCTCATCTGTCTGTCTGCCCGCCTCTCTCTCTCTCTCTTCCTTTTCTATCTATTGTCTGTCTCTCTGTCTCTCTGTCTACCTACCTACCTATTCTCTCTCTCTCTTTCTCTCTCTCTCTCTTATCCATCCGTCCATCCGATCGTGATCTATTACCGCTGTTTGCTCAGCTTCTGCTCCCTTCCTTCTCACCTCCCGGGTCTCGTTGTCCTGGATGAGCATATATAGCGGGACAATGTGGTTGATCTCCAGAAGGACCGGGGTGGGGCTCAGCTGCTCCTTGCCGGCCCGGCGGCAGAGGTGGCAAGTCGAAGGGCAGCGGCCTTTCTCTTCGCAGTGGATCTCCACGCCGGAAACCAGCTGATCGTCGGACAGCATCTGGGCTGTCAGCAGGCCAGAGAGATAGGTGATGAAAGGCATGGACTTGAGCTCTTTCTTGTTCCCAAGTTCCGTGGTTTCTGATTGGGAAACAAAGCAGGGAGGGAAACAGAGAGAGAATTAAAGAAGGAAAAAATAATTTCTGATTGCACATCCAACTCACATTAGTCTGGTTAGCTTGAAATATCTCCTCAGGTTAGTCTAGAGAACTAGGGGTGACATGATAGCAGTATTCTAGTATTTGAGGGGCTGCCACATAGAAGAGGGAGCCAAGCTATTCTCCAAAGCACCTGAGGGCAGGACACGAAGCAATGGGTGGAAACTAATCAAGGAGAGAAGCAACTTAGAACTGAGGAGGAATTTCCTGACAGTGAGAGCAATTAACCAGTGGAACAACTTGCCTCCAGAAGTTGTAAATGCTCCAACACTGGAAGTTTTTAAGAAGATGTTGGATAACCATTTGTCTGAAGTGGTGTAGGGTTTCCTGCCTGAGCAGGGGGTTGGACTAGAGGACCTCCAAGGTCCCTTCCATCTCTGTTATTCTGTAGTCTTGAAACTACCCAAAGCATTCAAAGTCCAGAAGATTAGAATAGGCCGGAGCAAAAAAAAAAAAAAAAAGCGATATACAATAATCAGATTCTGATAATTTTCAGATTCTGGCAGAATTAGTGGGCGTTTGTTTACTTATTTATATTTCATATTTTTCAACGCCATCTTCTTCAAAGAGAGACTCTAGAACAGTGTATAAAATTCAAAGTTACAATGACACTAAAAAAAACAAAAAACCCTGATGACTGTTTTTTCTCTGATGACTATTGCAACTTTCCTGTCATCATCTGATCAAAATTCAAATGCTTGGCCACTGACTCATATTTATGACGGTTGGTGTGTCCCCGGATCACGCAGTCCCCTTTGGCGACCTTCTGAAAAGCAAAGCCATTTAACAACCATGTGGCTCACTTAACGCCGGCAGTGATTCACTTAACAACGGTGGCCAGAAAGGTCGTCAAATGGGACCAAACACATTTAGGAAATGCCTCACTCAGCGACAGAAATGTTGGGTTCGGAGCCTCTAGCAGTTATTTGTCTTTTTCAAACTTACTCTGCTTAAAAATAAAGGAATTGGGTCTTGAATCCCATTTCTTGAGTATTCAACAACAATACAGTTCAACGGTATTAAAAAAATAAAATCCATGTACCATCATAGTTTGTTTCTGACCAGCAAATAAACCAGGTTGAAGAGAACAGCAGGTGACTGATGTTTTTGTGTCTTAGTTTTCTCGTTCCTTAACAGAGTTGGAAGGGACCTTGTAGGTCATCTAGTCCACCCCCCCACCAGCAGGAGATCCTACACTATTCCTGGCAGATGGCAGTCCAGTCTCTTCTTAAAAGCTTCCTGTGATGAAGCTCCTACAATTTCTGAAGGAAAGCTGTTCCACTGATTAATTACAGAATAACAGAGTTGGGAAAGGGACCTTGTAGGTCATCTAGTCCACCCCACCCCCAAAGTAGGGGACTCTGTATGATTTCTGACAGATGGCTGTCTCTCCTTCAAAGCCTCCCATGATGAAGCTCCCACAACTTCTCTTCCATTGTTCCGTCAGGAAATTCCTCCTTATTTCTAGATTGAATCTCTCCTTGATCAGTTTCCATCCATTGCTATTGGGGGAGGTTAGCACTCACCCCTCCTAGAAAAAATGAAATATTCTTAAAAAAAGGCAGAATGTTACATTTCCCTGGATGAGAAATGGAGAAACATGTTTTTAGGCAGGAAACAGACTCATTCTTAATCACCTCCCACCATCCTCAATAGCCCACAGCAATGTCAGTGGAATTTAACAGATTAACAGAGTTGGAAGGGGCCTTGTAGGTCATCTAGTCCAACCCCCCACTCAAGCGCACTTGCCCGCACTTAAGAGTTAAAGAGATAGCTGGGTCTATTCATAGGCAAATGCCCTCAACCAAGTTCCAACAAAGGTAGGATTAGCCCTCTACCCATCTCACCACATGGCACCTGGGAAGATGACATCACCCAGCAAAGCTCAACCAAGCCTGGGACTCAGGACAGCCTACAGAGTTACCCCTGCAAGACCCCATGGGAGTCTTATTAACCAATGAGAATACAAGCTCAAATTCAAAAGCCCAGAGAGGGCATAAAACCCAGGGCACTCTCAGCATCTCTGCCCTTTTAGCCCAGGATCTCAAACCATGTGGTCCTAAAGTAGGACGTAAAGTGAGATTTGGACATTAAGTGTGAAACCTACTGGGTCAGGCTGGACAGCCTCTCAGGGCACCTTTACTTCTATATTAAAAGCCACATAGACAGAGTTGGTGCTTGCAAAAGAACAGGAAGCAGGTGCCTAACCACAAGATGTTCTAAGCCTATGTCAAAATCTATGTCAAAAGTCCAAGGTTCAATTAAAGTTCGTTAATGACACGTACTCCATAAACAAAAGGAGAAGTAAGACCCCCATCTCCTTATAAGGCTTTCTCCTCATGGTAACCACTAAGAAATGTGTTAAGTATTTCCGAGTTGCAATGCTTTTGAGAATGTATAAGAATGCGTGCTTCGATAATGAAGATTGTTCAGAACTTGCAATGCTAGCAATTTCACTAGCTTTCTGAACCTGGCTGCCAAACAAACTTTTCCTGTATCCTGAGAAGTCTAAAGCCTGTCATTTTCTGCAACAGTCCTGTCCACCATTAATCCATCTTTCCAAGCAGCCACCATGTTTCCAGTGTCTCCCCCCCACCCCCCACCCCTGGAACTGAACCCAGAAGGAGGTTTCTTCCAACTCGATCAACTGTAGCCTTTAGCAGTTGGGCTAAATAAATGACTATTCAATATGCAAATGCGGATAATCACACACACATACACACAAAACACAACACAACACACGTCCAAAGCCTGAAAGGACTTAAGCACCGATGTGGTAAATGAATATATATTAAATACAAACCTAACCCTGAAAAACATCTAAGCATAAATTCTCTCCTTTCCAGCCCCGGGAGAATGGAGACCATTTTGTAAATGGCTTAAAGAGGGTTTCGGTGGAGCGATGCTGCCCCCCAGTGGATTCCCAAAGCAACAACGCCAGGAAACGCAATAAGGGAGAATTGAGAGTTTGCAAAGTTTTTAGAAAACTCCCCCCCCCCCCTCACTTCAGATTAACAGAGTTGGAAGGAATCTTGTAGGTCATCTAGTCCAACCCCCTGCCCAAGCAGGAGACCCTACACCATTTCTGACAAATGGCAGTACAATCTCTTCTTGAAGAGATAAGAAGTGATGCACTATTATTCTGTGTTCTGCCATGAGAGCAGTCTTCCAATATTTCAGGGGCTGGCTCAAACAAGAGGGGTGTGTGTGTCAACCTATTCCCCAAAGCACCCGAAGGCAAGACAAGAAGCAACGGATGGAAACTAATCATGGAGAGAACCAGCCTAGAAACAAGAAAAAAATTCCCTGACAATGAATCAACAATTAATCAGTGGAACCACTTGCCTCCAGATGTTGTTGGCTACTCCATCTCTGGAAGTTTTAAAGAAGAGATTGGACAACCATTTGTCCAGAATGGTATAGGTTCTCCTGCTTGAGCAGGGGGTTGGACTAGAAGACCTCCGAGGTCCCTTCCAAGTCTGTTATTCTATGATAACATACTACATAACAGGGTGATAAGGACAATGCAGTATTGCAAGGAAGACACTGATTGGTGGGATTCAAAATTCTTTACTGCCGGTTCTGTGGGCGTGGCTTGGTGGGCGTGGCAGGGGAAAGATACTGCAAAATCCCCATTCCCTCCCCACTCCAGGGGAAGGATACTGCAAAATCCTCATTCCCTCCCCACTCCAGGGGAAGGATACTGCAAAATCCCCATTCTCTCCTCACTCCAGGGGAAGGATACTGCAAAATCCCCATTCTCTCCCCACTCCAGGGGAAGGATACTGCAAAATCCCCATTCTCTCCCCACTCCAGGGGAAGGATACTGCAAAATCCTCATTCCCTCCGCACTCCTGGGGAAAGATACTGCAAAATCCCCATTCCCTCCCGATCAGTTGAGACTCAAGAGGCAGAGAATAGATGGGGAGAATAGAACCAGTCAGAGGTGGTATTTGCCAATTCTCTGAACTATTCAAAATTTTTGCTACTGGTTCTCCAGAACTGGTCAGAACCTGCTGAATATCACCTCTGACTCACGTGCTTAATTTGATGGCCAAGACTTCTGCAGTAAAATGATATTTGCTACTTTTTAGTTCAGCTGTGTCATTTTACTTCCCAGTTTCAACTTGGGAGAGGACGCTAACTTTGCAAAGTATCCATGCATTGTTTTATGTATTCCAAACATTTCCACATGGTCTCCTTTTCAAACTACGTCTCCAAGCCATTTCAAGTAATATTCAATTGGGGGGGACGGACGACAAGGCTGGGTTAAAGTGATGGGCAAAGGCATGCGTTAAAACATTATATCAGATATCATTAAGTGGCAAATAAATAGCATCAGGGAAATAGCTGTAGCAATAAAATGTAGCCATAAAAAGGTAATTTATGAAGTAATGTGAATGTTAAAAGTAACACGAAGTAAAAGGCTTGGAGAAACAAAACAGGCACCTGTGAAGTACCCGTGGTTCGCCTCATGAGGCCAATGTTGAGAAAAGACACAGACACGAGCTTTCTCCGGATGAGGCGACCCAGATTGGGGTCTGGTAGCTCCTTTTTATGAGATAGGACAAAGGCAGGTGGAGCAATCAGCATGTGATTTAAGACAGCCTGTCATACTACAATTGCTAATCTACTGCTCAGGGAAGTTCTGTCTATATATGGTCAAATCCTGGGCGTCGTTGGGTAAGGCACATCTAGAGCGAACTATCAGGATGTTATGTTATGCACTATCAGGATGTTATGGAGTTTGTTTTTTCCTGTGTGGTTCAGTGTGGCTGCGCATGCCCTGTTATGCACTGGGCCATGGGTGACCGCCACACCTACACAAGGAGCTATATGACAACAGGCACCTTCCAATTTTGAGTTTCTTTTCAGCATGGGGAAAAGAATTGCAACTAAATTCTTGTTTTCATTGATTATTAAATCAGTGTCAGCTCTTGGCAGCCACACAGGTAGATTTCTCCAGGAGAACTTGTCCTCAACTTGGAATTTCAGTTATCACCATGGTAATGGAGACCATCCACATTGCTGGTTGTCCTCCTTCTCGTCCTCCTCCTCAACCCTACCGCCTTCTAATGCTGATGGCGTTACTTAGTTAGGGTGATGAAATGTCTCCAAGAAAAGAACTAAGCTCAGAAAGCACCAAGGGCCCCACAGTATTGGCTGACCCCTCGTGGTCATCCCCATTTTTGCAACTCAAGGTAGGGTCTTTAACAGATTTACAGAGTTGGAAGGGACCTTGTAGGTCATCTAGTCCAACCCCCTGCCCAAGCAGGAGACCCTACGCCATTTCTGACAGATGGCAATCCGGGCTCTTCTTGAAAGCTTCCAGGGATGAAGTTCCCACAACCTCTGAAGGCAACTTATGTTCCATGGGTTGATTGTTCTCACTGTCAGGAAATGTTCTCCTTATTTCCAAGTTGATTGGTTTCCATCCATTGTTCCTTGTCTGGCCTTTGGCTGCTTTGGAAAATGACTTGACCCCCTCCTCTCTGTGGCAACCCTTCAAATATTGGAAGACTGCTATCATGTCTCCCTTGGTCCTTCTTTTCATTAAACTAGACATACCCACTTCCTGCAACCGTTCATCGTATGTTTTAGCCTCCAGTCTCCTAATCATCCTGGTTGCTCTTCTCTGCACTCTTTCTAGAGTCTCCACATCTTTTTTATAGCGTGGTGGCCAAAACTGGATGCAGTACTCTAGATTTCTGTCAATCCATAATCAAATTGGAGGCTCTTTTTTAAAAACAAAACCCCCCGCAAAAGTTAAGTAGGTAGACAGATATTTGTGTATGCGCATGCATGCCTGTGTGTTTTTGTCTATTTGTGTGAAAGTCCTGGTGCAATTTTTTTTAAACGGTAACAACGCTATAGGGCTCTGCATACCAGAACAACTAGACACAAGGACATTTTTTTCTCGAATGCCATCACTCTGTTAAACAACTAATTTCCACAACACTGTCAAATAATTTACTAAGACTGTATTACTACTATTCTTCTCTTCCTTACTAGTATCTATCTCTTCCCACTTATGGCTATAACCAGGTTGCTTGTATCTTTACAATTTATATTGTTTTATTTTTTCCTAGTATGATTTGCTTAATCTATGACTATCACTAAGTGCTGTATCTTACGATTATTGAACGTATTTTATTTTATTTTTCTTATGTACACTGAGAGCATATGTACCAAATTCCTTGCATGTCCAATCACACATGGCCAATAAAGAATTCTATTCTATTCTATATTCATATTCTTCTCTTCTATATTCCCTTTCTCTGTTTATATTATTCTATTCTATTTTCATATTATCTTCTATATTGCTCCTCTCCTCTCTTCTATATTCCTATTCCATTCTATTCATTTTCCTATTCTTCTATTCTATATTCCTATTCTATTCTATATTCCTATTCTATTCTATATTCCTATTCTCTTCTATATTCATATTCTGTTTTACATTCCTATTCTATTCTATACTCATATTCTCTTCTCTATATTTCTATTCTATTCTATACATATTCTATTCTATATTCCTATTCTATTCTATACTCATATTTTCTTCTCTATATTTCTCTTCTCTTCTCTATTCCTATTCCATTCTATTCTAAACCTCAACACTGAGCTACAGAAGGACCAAATTCCAAGTCGCGTCTCAACTGTCCAAAAAGTGGCTTCTTTCTTTCTTTCTTTCTTTCTTTCTTTCTTTCTTTCTTTCTTTCCTTCTTTCCTTCCTTCCTTCCTTCCTTCCTTCCTTCCTTCCTTCCTTTCTTCGAATTTAAACCCGTGCAGGCAACGCCTTAAAGACCTCAATTCATTGAGCGTAAACAAACAAAGAGAGCAAAAGCGAAACCACCTTCTCCTTCCCTCCCTTCCTCCCTCATCCAGGAAGGACTCCCTCTTGGCCGGATTTCCAGGGAGTTTGGCAAAAGCACCACAACTCCCATCATGCCTGGCGAGAGGCGACGTTGCCGGGGAGGGAGGGGACAGAGAGAGTGGGGGTGGCGTGTCTCTCTCTGTATGTGTGTGGGGGGGATAGCAGCCTCCCTTCTTTGCGCAGGCGTGGAGCACGGAAGAGAGGGGGGGGGGGGGAGAAACGACAAAAGGTTGGTGCGGCTACGAGAGAGGAAAAGCGGCAGGTAGGGCCTCTCCTTTGCCGGGGGAAAAATGGGGCAGGGGGGCAGAGGGGAGGAAGCGGGTGACCTCATGCACCACCCCCATCATCCTCATCCCCCGCGATCGCCCCCTTGGGAGGGGGGTTTCCCACCCCCACCCAAATTTGCTCAAGAAATTCCTTTGCAAAAGACTCCAGTGGTTGCAAGATTTCTCTCTCTCTGTCTCCCCCCCGTGCAAAACTTGGGACCATGACAAAGGGGCTTCTTCAACCCCTCCCCTCCTGCAAACCCCAAGAAATCTGATCTTGCAAAGCCCCCCCCTATTCCTTTTTTGCCCCTCCCCCACCATCCCGGGCATCCAAAGGTGGAGCTATCCCCTTCCTGGATGGTCTTTTGGGGAGCCCACCCGCCATCCGTGCAGAACATCGGACGGACGTTCAAAGGCGCAACCCCGACATTAGGAGCCAAGGGCGTCTCTCTCTCCTCCCCCCTGGAGCAAAATATTGATTTATTTCGCTTGTCACTCACGCCCGAGAGAAGAGGAATAAGGAGAAACGTAAATAAGAACGCAGGGAATGGGTACGGATCAATGGGGGAGAGTAGGAGAGGGGGCGTTAGGCACGCTGGTGCACGCCCCTACAATTATTTAATGTAATTATTTTGTTTCATTATTTTAATATTTCAAAGGCAACCCATCCCTTGGAGGATGCAACGGACTCCCATCTGCCCCTTCCCCTTGAGCATGCAAAGTCCACCGTCCACCCCCCACTTTCATCAACTGAATTCTGGATTAATGGCATTTTTGTTTTTTTTGCACCCTCTAAGCAATGCCTTGCTCTTTAGATTGGGCCCAGAAATCTTTCATCTTGCTAGACCGGATCCCTTTTAACCCCTGCAGATGTTTTCTGGGGATGGGCCCTACCAACATCTGGGTGGGTTGGTTTCCTGATTGCTTATTTGACTTATCATTAAGTGTTGTACCTTATGATTCTTGGCGAATGTATCTTGTCTTTTTTATGTCCACTGAGAGCATCTGCACCAAAGACAAATTCCTTCTGCATCCAATCACACTTGGCCAATAAAGAATTCCATTCCATTCCCTATTCTATTCCTTATTCTATTCTGCTCTGCTCTATTCCTTATTCTATTCTATTCCTTATTCTATTCGGCTCTATTCTATTCTTTATTCTATTCGGCTCTGTTCTATTCTCTTCTCTTCCTTATTCTATTCTATTCATTATTCTATTCTGCTCTATTCTATTCTATTTTATTCCTTATTCTAGTCTGCTCTATTCTATTCCTTATTCTATTCTGCTCTATTCTATTCCTTATTCTATTCTATTCTATTCTGTTCTATTCTCTTCCTTATTCTATTCTATTCATTATAGCAATAGCAGTTAGACTTATATACCGCTTCATAGGGCTTTCAGCCCTCTCTAAGCGGTTTACAGAGTCAGCATATCGCCCCCACAGTCTGGGTCCTCATTTCACCCACCTCGGAAGGATGGAAGGCTGAGTAAACCTTGAGCCGGTGAGATTAGAACCGCTGAACTGCAGAACTGCAGTCAGCTGAAGTGGCCTGCAGTACTGCACCCTAACCACTGCGCCACCTCGGCTCTTATTCTATTATTCTATTCTGCTCTATTCTATTCTATTTTATTCCTTATTCTATTCTGCTCTATTCTATTCCTTATTCTATTCTATTCTATTCCTATTCTATTTTTCTCTGCTGTGCTCTATTCTATTCTATTTCCTCTTTATTTTATTTTATTCTAACTAAGACCTCTGCAGGGCTCTTTGGAAGCCAGTGGCTCTCAGGCCTCAGAAATCACACAGATCTCCAAAAAAGAAGAGTAGCATGACGTTTAGGGGGAAAAAAACCCGGCTCCGTTTTAGATCATGTCTGCCGAAACTCTAATAATTTCCAATAAAGGAGAATGTTTGTAGCTCAGGGTTGAAAGGAGGGCTCCTTGGTGCTCTCTGAGCTTCATAGTTTTCTTGCAGACGTTTCATGACCCAGCTAAGGAATGTCATCAGTGCTTCCCATCGGTCTCCGAATGCGCTTCAAGGTGCTGGCTGTTACCTTTAAAGCCCTCCATGGCTTAGGACCTGGATACCTACGGGACCGCCTCCTGCCACATACCTCCCAACGACCTATAAGATCTCACAGATTGGGCCTCCTCCGGGTACCGTCGACCGGGCAATGCCGGTTGGCGACTACTCGGGGGAGGTCTTTCTCTGCAGCTGCCCCGGCCCTGTGGAATGATCTCCCCGCAGAGATCCGGACCCTTCCCACTCGCTCGGCCTTCCGTAAAGCCACTAAAACCTAGCTGTTCCGGCAGGCCTGGGGCTGTTGACCCCAAAATATGGTCCAGCCCCACTTGGAATGGAGTGCATGGTGTGTTTTTAAATCTTTTCTTTCCTTCTCTTCTTTTTGATTTATTTGTATTGTTAGCCGCCCGGAGTCCTACGGGATTGGGCGGCATACAAATGTTGTTAAACTTTGAAACTTTGGAAGGGAGTGGGGTTTGCAGGGAGGAGGAGGAGGAGGACGATGGCTGTGGAGTCCTTGGTGGTCTCTGAGCTTGGGGGTTTTCTTGCAGGCGTTTCATGACCCAACTAGGGAACATCATCAGAAAGGAGTAGGGTTTGGGGAAAGGGGGAGGAGAAGGAGAGGGAAGAAGAAGAGGGAGGTGGAGGAAGGAGGACAACTGTGGGGTCCTTGGTAATCTCTGAACTCCCACAGTTCTCCTCCTCCCCTGCAAACTCCACTCCCTTCTAGCACTGATGTTGTTCCCTAGCTGGGTAACGAAACGTCTGCAAGAAAACAACCAAGCTCAGAGAGCACCAAGGACACCTCAAAGCTCTTTCCAAACCAAGCTGACACCCCACCCCAAAATCATCCTGGCTTCATCCTTGGGGACCAAGCCATCTTGGACGTTGAGAAGAAGGCCTCTAAACTTCAGGGTGAGACATGGAAGGTTGAGACATTGCTACACACAGCCCTTCCCACCCCCCATGCTGCTTTCAATAACTGCAAATCCTTCAGCCAATTAAAAAGCATTAAAAACCTTCCCTTCCATCTTCTCTTCTCTTCTCTTCCCTTCCTTTCCCTTCCCTTCCATATTCTATTCTATTCAATTCCATAGTCTATTCTATTCCATTCCATTATTCTATTCTATTCTATTCCATTCCATATTCTATTCCATTCCATTCCATATTCTATTCTATTCTATTTCATTCCATTCCATATTCTATTTCATTCCATTTTCTATTCCATTCCATATTCTATTCTATTCTATTCTATTTCATTCCATTCCATATTCTATTTCATTCCATTTTCTATTCTATTCCATATTCTATTCTATTCTATTTCATTCCATTCCATATTCTATTCCATTCCATTCCATATTCTATTCCATTCCATTCCATTCCATATTCTATTCCATTCCATTCTCCATTCCATCCCAGAATAAAATATCCGCACCCACAAATGTGCATACATATATGTCTCTAAATTAGACCCCAATTAAAAACACTGTAGCTACTGTTGAATCTCATGACAATGTCCAAGGAAAGCACAAATAATTAAATTCTGACCAACTGGATTTCCTGAATTTTCCATACCCCCCAATGATGAATGACCATGTCATTTGGGAAACATGGGATATTGTTGTTGTTGTTGTTGTTGTTGTTGTTAATACTTTTCTTAATAAACCTTCTAAACTTCTATCCTTGGATTTTAAAGAGACCTGTAGCGATGCCCATTTGCTCTTTTTTGAACTTCGCTGTTTCCACGAGTTTTCACACCTTGCCACCTCCAACTAGAGATTTCTCCCAAGATTTGTGAGTTTAGCTCGGGAGAAAAGCTAGCTGTCCTTTGTTTTTTCATTTCTTCTCCTTGGAGGTCATTCCAAGTTTTAAGCAGGTGCTAAAATATCTGTCTATGTTTGCAGGGTCAGGAGGAGGCTTCAAATAAAATGATTAGAAGTTGGAAGAGAGGCTGGTTTTCCTCCCAGAAGGGACGTTCCAGAAATCATCAAAACTTTGCTTGTTTACGTGCTTAAATCTGCAGGCGTTGCTTTAGCAGGTGTGATGCACCACATGTCTTTTGGATGTCCTTGAGATGTTTTTCTTAGTGGTCTTCTACTCAGCAGGCCTGGGATCCATCTGTTAAATTCACCACTAACTGCCAGAAAGAAGTGGACATAATTCATTCTCTCTCTCCCCTCTCTCTCTCTCTCTCTCTTTCATTCTCTTTCTCTCTCTCTCTCTCCTTTCACACATACACACACCGCCCCTTGAAGGGCCATATTGTTAGAGTACCTTCTACTCTCTCTGCCTGGTTGAATTTCACAGAATACTATAGCAATAGCACTTAGACATATACTGCTTCACAGCCCTCTCTAAGCGGTTTACAGAGTCAACTTCTTGCCCCCCCCCTCCAACAATCTGGGTCCTCATTTTACCCACCTCGGAAAGAGGGAAGGCTGAGTCAACCTTGAGATGGTCAGGATCAACCAGAACAGCCGTATTGGAAGGGACCTTGGAGGTCTTCTAGTCCTAGGCAGGAAACCCTATACCATTTCAGACAAATGGCTATCCAACATCTTCTTAAAGACTTCCAGTGTTGGGGCATTCGCAACTTCTGGAGGCAAGTTGTTCCGCTGGTTAATTGTTCTAACTGTCAGGAAATTTCTCCTTAATTCTAAGCTCCTTCTCTCCTTGATTAGTTTCCACCCATTGCTTCTTGTCTTGCCTTCCAGGTGTTTTGGAGAACAGATTGACAGAGTCTTCTTTGGGGCAGCCCCCTGAGTATTGGAAGGAAGGAGAGGAGGGAGGGAGGGAGGGAGGAAAGAAGGAAGGAAGGAAGCAAGGAGGGAAGGAAGGAGAGAAGGATGGTAGAGAGAAGGATGGGAGGGTGGAAGGAAGGAAGGAGAGAAAGAAGGATTTCTTCTTGATTAGTTTCCACCCATTGCTTCTTGTCCTGCCTTCCAGGTGTTTTGGAGAACAGGTTGACGGCGTCTTCTTTGGGGCAGCCCCTGAGATATTGGAAGACTGCTATCACATAAGCCCCTCAAGTTTTTAATGGTTTTTAAGGACAGAAAATTCTGATTTTCCTGGTGTTTTAACTCGGTTTGTAATCCAGAGGTTCCTACAAGTCAGATGAGAGGCTTCATAAATGTATTGAATAAATAAGATCTGCCTGTTTCTTTCTGGAGAGGTCCTTGGTGCTCTCTGAGCTTGGTTGTCTTCTTGCAGACGTTTTGTGACCCAACTAGGTAACAACATCAGTGTTCGAAGAAGCAGTGGAGGAGGAGGAGGAGAAGGAGAAGAAGGTTTGTGGAGTCCTTGGTGCTCTCTGAGCCTGGTTGTTTTCTTGCAGATGTTTCATTACCCAACTAGGTAACATCATCAGTGCTAGAAGAAGTAGTGGAGGAAGAGGAGGAGGAGAAGGACTGGGGTCCTTGGTGCTCTCTGAGCTTGGTTGTCTTCTTGCAGATGTTTCATGAACCCAAGTAGGAAACAACATCAGTGCGCTGATGATCATCCTTGATCTAGCACTGATGATGTTCCCTAGTTGGGTCATGAAACGCCTGCAAGAAGACAACCAAGCTCAGGGAACACTTAAGGGCTCCTCATTTGAAACGTGAGCTGCACATATTTTATTTCTCTCTTTCCCCCTCCAAACAGGTCATAAAGATCTGGAGAATTGATGCCAGCCATCTCGTCTTGGCTCCCCCACCATGGCTGCTGCCCCTCAACTCAACTCGGACGCCCTCCGCGAAGTCTTGGAGTGCCCCATATGCATGGAGTGCTTCACCGAAGACCACCTGCGACCCAAGCTGCTCCACTGCGGCCACACCATCTGCAAACAGTGCTCGGAGAAACTCCTGGCCAGCAGCATCAACGGCATCCGTTGTCCCTTCTGTAGCAAAGTCACCCGGATCGCCAGCCTGGCTCAGCTGACCGACAACCTGACCGTCTTGAAGATCATCGACACGGCGGGGCTGAGCGAGACCGTCGGCGTTCTCATGTGCAAAGCGTGTGGGCGGAGGCTGCCCAAGCACTTCTGCCGGACCTGCAGCCTGGTGCTGTGCGAGCCTTGCAAAGAGTCGGAGCGCCTCCACCAGCATCACCCCGTGGTGGCCATCAAAGAAGCTGCTGACGAGAAGAGGAGGGACTTTGGGGCCAGGCTGGGACGCCTCCGCGAGCTGATGGGGGACCTTCAGAAGAGGAAGGGGTCCCTGGAAGGGGTTTCGAAGGACCTCCAAGGCAGGTACAAAGCCGTCCTCCAAGAGTACAGCAAAGAAGAGCGCAAGGTCCAAGAAGAGTTGGCCAGGTCGCGGAAGTTCTTCACCGGCTCCCTCTCCGAGGTGGAGAAGGTGAACAGCCAGATCATGGAGGAGCAAGCTTACCTCCTCAACATTGCCGAGGTCCAGATTGTCTCGCGATGCGATTACTTCCTTGCCAAAATCAAACAGGGAGACATCGCCCTTCTTGAGGACGAAGGAGAAGAGGAGGAACCGGAGCTGATGAGCAGCCTTCCCAAAGAGCTGACTCTACAAGAGGTGGAACTCCTCAAGGTTGGCCATATTGGACCTCTCCAGATAGGGCAAGTGGTCAAGAAACCCCGGAGCATCAACGTCGAGGAGACCTTGATGGAGACAACGGTGGAAGCATCGGGGTCCTTCAGAGAAGCAGATCTCCCTGCAGAAGAGGTCAACCCATTGTCCCATTGCTCTTCGCCAGCGAAGCCAAGGATGTCCGAGGCAACCTCCAGCATCCAACAGTGCCACTTTCTCAAGAAAATGGGCTCAAAGGGTAACACACCAGGCACGTTCAACCTGCCGGTCAGCCTTCACGTCACCCCGCAAGGAGAGGTCCTCGTGGCGGACCGTGGCAACTTCCGCATCCAAGTCTTTACCCGTAAGGGTTTTTTGAAGGAAATTCGCCGGAGCCCCAGCGGGATCGACAGTTTTGTTCTCAGCTTCCTCGGGGCTGATTTGCCCAACCTGACTCCTTTGTCGGTCACCATGAACTGCCACGGGCTGATCGGGGTGACCGACAGCTACGACAACTCGATGAAAGTGTACACCATGGACGGGCACTGCGTGGCGTGCCACCGAAGCCAGCTGAGCAAGCCGTGGGGCATCACCGCCTTGCCCTCGGGGCAGTTTGTGGTGACCGATGTTGAAGGAGGCAAGCTGTGGTGCTTCACGGTGGACCGGGGAGTCGGGGTAGTGAAGTACAGTTGTCTCTGCAGCGCCGTGCGTCCTAAGTTTGTCACTTGCGACACCGAAGGGACCATCTACTTCACCCAGGGGCTAGGCCTGAATCTGGAGAACCGCCAACACGAACATCACCTGGAAGGTGGGTTTTCCATCGGCTCCGTCGGTCCGGACGGACAGCTGGGCCGACAAATCAGTCACTTTTTTTCCGAGAATGAAGATTTCCGCTGTATCGCCGGCATGTGTGTGGACTCGCGGGGGGATCTGATTGTGGCCGACAGCAGCCGCAAAGAAATCTTACATTTCCCCAAAGGGGGCGGCTACAATATCCTCATCCGGGAAGGTCTGACCTGCCCCGTTGGCATAGCTGTCACCCCCAAAGGTCAGCTGTTGGTCCTGGACTGTTGGGATCATTGCATTAAGATTTATAGTTACCACTTGAGAAGGTATTCGACACCTTAAGATGGGAAAAACACATACATACATATCTTTGTTCTCCACCCCTTCTCCCATATCAATTCTTCCAAGGTCTGTTGACCGACAATGGTGCCAACAGTTTGTGCCATAAATGTAGAAACTGGGGTGATAGTTGCTCCGATTTTTTTAGCGCGTGTATTTTAGATCAAAGACTGCACGTTACTGTTTGCAAGTGTAGAGTGGGTTTGTTTGTTCTTTTTAACACACACACACACACATATAACGCAAGCCTGAATTAATGACGTCTCAGTAAGGGAAGCTGGCTTGGCAACGCAATAATTGTCCAAACACAACGTTCGACTTACGTTCTTAGCTGCAGGCGAATCGGTAAAATTGTTTGTAGTGAAATCATCCAGCGGTACGGGAAGGAAAAAAACAGACCCTGTTCTGACATAGAGAATGAGCCAACTGCAAGAGATGGAATGTCAGGGGGAATCTTCTTCACACCCCACTTAAGAAGACGCTGGATGGACTTGGAAGACTTATTTCCCATCCTTTCCATCTCATTTGTGTGTTTGTTTTAATCCACTAATCCTGGCCAGCTTCCCACTCTGGGCACCTTTTACGAAAAGGGACACAATTGCACTCCTTTATAAGCCAACCCCACACCAGATCTCGGAAATGTTCGGCGCAGCTGCGACTTCCCCTAACCCTCCACCCTCGAGGAAATGTCTAGCTGTTGTTTTTAAATGTCTCCCCAAAAAACCACTAACGCTCCCGTTTGTTTTTTTTTATGTCCTCTCCACCCTTAGGGCTCTTGTCTGATGTGAAATAGGTCTTGTTTGGTTTGGAAACAAAAAAGAAAAGAAACTGGAAACTTTTAAAGAGTCTGTAACAAAGAATGTTTGTTTAGAGGTGTGTGGTTTTTTTTTCTTCTCCTTTGTAATTCA
Organism: Thamnophis sirtalis; assembly: GCF_051295495.1. NCBI lineage: Eukaryota > Metazoa > Chordata > Lepidosauria > Squamata > Natricidae > Thamnophis > Thamnophis sirtalis. The sequence goes on from NW_028261382.1 coordinate 31,701,235, forward strand.
TTACTCAGCTATCTTCCGGGGTTTTTTTGAGGGGTGGGCGGGGAGAATATTGTTTGGGAAGGTCAACTTTTCTAGTTGACAGTTTCCCAATTGTGAGAGAAATGGGTATCAGCAAGATCAGATGTGACAAATGATACGTTTAATCCGACATTCCACATCGTTGCACTGGCTGATGACTTTCTTCTCGAGGCAAAAATCTACGTGTCTCTCTCTCTCGGATGGAGGAAGATACTTCTTGTAGTATTAAGTCAGACCTCTCTGCCAAGGAGACTCAAAATTCCTTGGCACAGCAAGATGTCCCTGGCCCTGCCATCCTGCTAGGTTTTATTTAAGGCTAGTTGGGTGGGTGATCAGTTGGGTGGCTGGATGACGCGGGCAAACATCTGGATGCGTTGGCCCAGCTGGGGATGGCCCAATAGCAATAGCATTTAGACTTATATATCGCTTCATAGTGCTTTTACAGCCCACTCTAAGCGGTTTACAGAGTCAGCCTATTGCCCCCAAACAATCTGGGTCCTCATTTTACCCACCTCGGAAGTACGGAAGGCTGAGTCAACCTTGAACCGGAAAGGATTGAATTGTGGGCAGTGGGCAGAGTTTGCCTGCAATACTGCATATTAACCACTGCGCCACCACAGCTCTTTAATGCAATGTCCAATTAGCTATAGCAATAGACTTATATGCCATTTCACAGTGCTTTTACAGCCCTCAAGTGTTTTTAAGAAGAGACTGGACAGCTGTTTAACTGGAATGGGATAGGGTTTCCTGCTTGAGCAGGGGGCTGGACTAGACAACCTCCGAGGTCCCTTCCAACTCTGTTATTCTGCTCTGTGCAGAAGAACATATCTGGGCATTGAAAACCCCTGACAAATCACTTCTTATGTTTTCTAGGAAAGGCAAGAAGAGATCTGATGAGCCATTACAGCTGGAGATCCTTTGAGATCCCTTGTTAAGATTCACTACTATTCACTTGGAAGATATGATGTAGGTTAAGAAAAAAAAATGTGCATCTTGCACCATTGGGCATACACCTGTGCACACAGGTAGTGCTTGGCTTATGACTCTCAATCCAGCCCAAGGTTTATGTCGCTAAGTGAATTTTGCCCCATTCGACAACTTTTCTTGTCGCGTTTGAGGGAGGGAATTGCTGCTGCTGTTAAGTTAGTCCCACGGTCATTAAGCGAAGCTGCCTTCCTATTGACTCTGCTTGTCAGAAGGTTGCAAAAGGGGATTGGCCTCTCCCCGGGGCACTGTCACAGTCATAAGTAAGAGTCAATGGCCAAGCGTCCAAATTGTGACCATGGGGATGCAGTCATAAGTGTGAAGAACAGTCATAGATCTTCCCCCCCCCCCCATGCTGTTATAACTTTGGATGGTCACTAAATGGACTATTTATTTTCAAGCTATTTATTATTATAAGCTGTTTTCCAAAGCACCCGAAGGCCAGACAAGGAATAATGGATGGAAACTGATCAAGAAGAGATTCAACTTAGAAATAAGGAGAAAGATTCTGACAGTGAGAACAATCAACCCATAGAACAAAAGTTGCCTTCAGGAGTTGTGGGAGCTTCATCCCTGGAGGCTTTCAAGAAAAGACTGGACTGCCCTCTGTCAGGAATGGTGTAGGGTCTCCTGCTTGGGTAGGGGGTTGGACTAGATGACCTACAAGATCCCTTTCATCTCTATTCTGATGGATTGATTCAACCTAGAAATGAGGAATTTTCTGACAGTGAGAACAATCTACCCATTGAACAGAAGTTGCCTTCAGAAGTTGTGGGAGATTCATCAGTGGAGGCATTCAAGAAGAGACTGGACTGCCGTCTGTCAGAAATGGTGTAGGGTCTCCAGCTTGGGCGGGGGTGGGTGGGGTTGGACTAGATGACCTATAAGGTCCCTTCCAACTCTTGTTAATCTGTAATCTAAACTATTGTAAACCATGGACCAGGGGTGAAATTCAGCAGGTTCTGGAGAACCGGTAGCGGAAATTTTGAGTAGTTCGGAGAAACGGCAAATGCCACCTCTGATTGGCCCCAAAGTGGGGAGGGAATGGAGATTGTGCAGTATCCTTCCCCTGCCACACCCACCAAGCCACACCCACCATGCCCACCAAGCCACGCCCACAGAAACGGTAGTAAAAACAATTGAATTTCACCACTGCCATGGACTCCTTATGTTCCATAAGGGGCAACTTGCTTGCCAAG